>NC_062525.1:6805422-6842922 GCF_022655615.1 Tachysurus fulvidraco
AATATAAGCTATGAAGTTAATGATATTTTGTCTAGGTTTATTTGATGCAGGAAGTCTATTTTCTGTAAGCACTCATCTGGGGAATCTACTTGAGAGCTCATTAAAAGAAAAGCAAGTAAACCATTATAATACAAATACAGCTACTGTATTATACTTGGTATTAATAATATTTTAAAGACAACAAATATTATAAAAAGAATGAACTGCCACATTTATATCCATACAAGAGATTAAGTCATTATAAATAGAGAATTATGCTGATCATTTTAACGATCCATATTGTAGCGATTTATAAAAAATGCTGTTTGTGGGGGTTCATGGTAAACAGGTAAAGATTTTCAATGCAGATTTATGCACCAATCGTTTGAGAAATAGGCTGAGCTAAAAATCTGATTAAAAAATATCAGATATATTTTATTTTATTTATATAAGGTTAACATACTTTCATGTGTTTCTTTAAAAAATCAATCATGTTAAAGGTGTCATACATACTTAGGAATAGGTCTAATGTGCATATTCATTTAATCCAGATTTGCTTCAGCAGAATTCTTGATTTTTACATATTACTTATTTTACATAAATAGAAACAAACAAGTTTTAGGTTTACTTCGTAGAATATATTTGATCGTTTTTGAAGACCGATGACATTATGCTAGTGGGCTCTGTAAGTTTTGTTTTGCTTTGTGGGCATTTATTTATTTTGCTGCCATGGTTGAGGTCCACTTGTTTACTTGTTTTCTGACTGATCTTTTTCATGTACTGAAACATTTGTATTTTGATGTGTGTCGCCTCTTCCACAATGGCTCCACCAGAATCTTCCAGAATGAATCACTAAATGCTTTGATGAGGATTAAAATAATTCAGATTTTCATATCCCCAGCCCATCTGAACACCAATGGGGAATTCTGGAACGGCATGATCCACTTCAATCATCAAACGTTAATTCCTCCAGTAGAGTTATAACAATGAGACTCAAGTTGAATACCAAAGTAATACTTTATTTACAAGTCGTCTTTGAAGCCGCTCACCTTCCTCTGGACTCCACCCATACGTGCACACTTGGCGTCCACCGATTGGTATGTGAGCCACAGACCTGTGTCCACATGCTGGATGTAGCAAACAGAGTCACCATATTTAATGTCGGGTACACCCATGCCATCCACTTCTTTCCTCTGGCCGAAATCAAGCTTTTCCTGTAGTTGCAATGCAGAGAGAAAATGGGGATTCAAAGAGAATTACAAAAAAATATATACGATTCTGATTAGTGCTCATTATTTGGGCTCTACCAGTGAGCAGATAGCTAGTTACTACAATAGCTATAGTCAGTTTTATCACTGACCCCAGACCTTACCACTCTATACTTAGCTACACCCTGCAATTTTTTTCTACTGTTGGAAGAAATACTTTTTCTGGACAACACAATTACAGTTTCAGTTAGCTAAACTGAGCTAAAGTGACTATGTTACATACAGTACCTGAGAGCTGCACAGGTTCACAGCAATCTCAATGTTTCGCTCAGAGCCATGGCATGAAGCTGAGCCTTGCAGAGATAAATCCTAACACACACCCCAGTGAGAGGTGAAACTGAGGAGGACTCTCACACTTTCTGAGCCTGACACCTCTTGCTCTCACACACATGCTGCGTTTCATCGAGTAACCTTCATTCAACCTCAACGTCTCACGCCATCTTTTCTCTCCCTCAATCCCATTAGCTCTAGCTGTTTTTCACAATTTTCTCTCCCTTTCACTGGAGAATTTCCTTCATTTGCAGCTATGTCTCCGTGTGGGTCATTCATTATAAGCCACCATGTGTTTGGCTTTGGCATGCTTTTCACTTGGCGTTTAGTTTTTTCCTCAAAAGACCTAAAGTCAGTCTTAAGCAGATATGCCAGTAAAATAACTTGGTAAGAAGATACTATGAGGAAACACAATTCCTTTTTTCTAAGACAGTGCCATTAACTGCCCTGACAATGATTCAGGTTTATCATGACGAAGTTGGACTCGATCACACCCTCCTAGTTTGATGAGACTCACCTTTGAGGAGCGGAAACAGAAGGCAGTGGATTTGACATCGGCCTTCTCCTTATCCATCAGCAGAAGACCTTTATCATCCAGCAAGCTGAGGTACTTTCCAGTGGTCACATGACATAAGCGGAATGACTGACCCCATCGAATGTGACTGCCACTCCAGCTGGAGAGAAAACAACCAACAGTGTCAACATACGCCATCACCTTCATTCATTAAGCAGCATTAAACAGCCATTCCCAAACAGCAGCTCCTTTCACTCGTGCTCCTCCACTACAGCTGATGAACAAGGCAATATTTTCCAGGTTTATTGTTCCGCAAGCATATTACATGCTTTCATCACCATATTATCTGGGCCAGATTGATAGCTGCACTGTATGCCTAATTACAGAGAAGCTAAACAATCATATTATACTGTATACCGTAAGTATAGGCACTACTTATACAGTAGATCTGGGTATATTGAAGGTCTGCTTCGTAAAGAAAAAGTGTAGGCACACCTATATTCATAGCTCTCGCTCCAGAATTTGGTTTCAACCGTAACATGTTATTTTGATAAACTGCTAGTGCAGGGATAAAAGGATGTAAGGAGTGCAAACTCTTCGAAAAAGCAACTGAGCCCAAAAGCTCCCTCGTGCCAAACTGAAGGAATTTCTGCCTCTGCTGTTTGTAAGTAAATGGCTCCGCTGAGTCTAATCGGACCCTTCATGGGTGTGTGAATATGACTGTTTACACTTTTCAGGGTGCAAATAAGTCCACTGGGAAGCAGTGGCTCCCTGGAGAGCCAAGAGTGACAGAACTGTGAGCAACACTATTAGATTAGATTCAGAGGAAGGACACTGTTCATGCCTCAAATAGTTTCAGGATTTGCTGTGCTCTAGGGAAAACCATGGACAGGATGACAGGTATAAATGCTACTGCAGGACTATAATGACATTTAAACCTGGACAAAGGAAGAAATGTTGCTAATCATGTTGAGTGATGTAAAAAAAAATCTCGGAAGGGACACGTGAAGTACTGTGTAAAGTGTAAATGCATGCAAAATACATTTTTAAACAAATTCTCCTTGTTGTGTTGTCTCGTTGATTCTCATTGTTCTGATCACTTTAGGAGGACTGATTTGAAACTTTAGTCTTATTTTCAACCTCATAATGTCTTATTGACCTCATAATGTCATGACACACATGCCCATGCTTTCTTCCTGAGTTTAAAGACATTGATAACAACACCCAAATTCCAGGAGCAATCATCTTTTGTACAGAAATGTGCACCAAAGTCACATATTGACCTGACACTTTAGCAATTAGAAAAAAAAAAATATTATTTGGATCCATTCTATTTAAATTCTATTTTAAAGATTCTAATCTTTAAAAAAAAAAAAGGTGTTGCACTCACGCCACTCTGAGAGTTTCCAGCCTCCAGAGAGAACGAGCATGGGTGGATACGGCTCCACCCTCATAGTGCACCGTCCTGAAAAAGAAAAACATGAGCGAATATGTAAGAATTCATGTTATCATCCAATTTCCATATGACTTAAATGCACAGAATAATTTGTCCTAAATCTATGTGTATCTTTTTGGGTGAAAGAGACTCTGACTATGAAGCAAATGTCTTAAGTAAGGGGTTATGAATGCTTTGTGAATTTTATTTTTACCTTCTCCTCCTGCTTATACCATTCACTAGACAAAGACACACACATGGACAGAGTATTTATCTACATGCACTCAGAGTTACATAAACCCGGAGTGAAAACTGTGCACATCTAGAGATGAGCTAAGAGAAAGCAAGACAGTATGAGGCTCTGACTATAAAAAATGTTCCTTTCATCTGCATTTCCAGCATGACAATATTTCAAGGCCTGTGGGCATAAAAGCTACACAGGTAAATCTCCACGGCCCAATTTAATGGCAAACTTAAAAGAAAACCTGTAAGAAAATTGCCTTTAGAAAAAAAGATGTTCTTTCATCCACTGTATAAATTATATTAAATGGCTTTCACTGCTGTAGATGTCCAACTGAGATCAGAATTCTGATGAAGTACTTTCTATTCTGCTTTCTATTGTGAATTATTTCATTTTAGTTTAGCTCAAGATTTAAAAAATAAATCTGGCTGACCAGAACTTTAAATACAGTGGCAAGACTTTGGATTATTCAAGTCTTAGACAACTTAGACAAGCCACATTTTACATTTAAGAGTTCAGGTGCTATTTTACAACTAGGTTCACTATCCTTATGCTTCCGAATCAAACTAACATAGCCTCGAGATCACATGTACTATTCTGAGTGCTAATACTAACTGGCTTTCCTGTTACAGTTGAAACTGAATTTTAAAACCTCTCATGTTGCCAAACCCACTGAACGGTCTATTTTGTGTACCAGCCGTCTGGATTTCCTAGATTAGTAAATAATTTTGACAGTATGGTGAGAGTTTTTGATATGAGACGCAGCTCGTGACAAAAATCACTTCAGTGGTGGAAAGCTTTTAAACAGAAACAGAGCTCATCAGTGTGTTTAATATGAAAGCAATAAACATTGCGTTTTAAATTGAAACTCAGGTGGACGGTGGTGTTTTGGCTCTGATGCGCCATCTAACATATGTTGTATAAATCTTCCAGATGTGATGACGTGAAGTGATGACGTGCACAACTAAGTAAGAGACTACATTTTGAATGTTGCATTCTTTCCTTTTCAGGGAGTGCAGTAGCAAACCAGATAACCCAGAAGAAACTAATGCAAAAAGGAGGAGACCATGCAGACCTCCATGTAAACAGTTGCCACTCTAACTATAAAAATATATACTTAAATGATACAAAGGAAAAATAACTGTGCTTAAGGACACAGAAAAGCCACTCTCATAACATGAGCTGAGCTTGAGATGCATGAACAGATATGATAAAAATGCTTTATCGTTACTGACTCAAAAGTGTTAGGATGATTCATGAACATAATCTTTAATTATAAAGATTCTTTCACTTGATATATTCTCCACTTTGAAAACCCCCCATCCGCAGCTGATCTTCCTCTAGTGTAATTAAAGTGGCTTTGCAATGGGCTAAAAGTAGCTGCTGCGGTAAGTGAAGAGAGCTATCCGGGTCAGTATTGTGTTTAGACACAGAGGAGTGGCCCACTGAGAATGTGTGGGGTTTTAATTAGGAGAGAATTGAGGAGATCTGCATAGGGAATTGCGATCAGTGTACAGTAGCACCCATTCTGCCCACCTCAAGCTGGAGCTTTTGGAAGGTGGTTTTGAATGTCTCCCATGCACACTGAATTGTCTCACATATACACACCTGCAAAACTCTCTCGCCCACTCGCACGCTTTCTCTCTGTTGAGTAATTGTGTCAGAGTTTTCTACTATGCTGTACCTGCATTTTTGTTCCAAATCCAGTGCTAAAGGAAATGTGGGTCAGTGACATGGCCAAATATCCTGTGCAGGAACAGTGGCCCAACTCCAAAATGTCTCATCTAAAATTGTTGTGGTTGCTTTAACATATTTTCCATGAAAAAAGTAGTCCTTGCTTTTCTTAGCTTAATTTGTTACTTCCTTAATTCATCTCTTGTACATTAATAAATTAGCTAAAAGTTTTTAAAACAGTCCATAAAGGTGCAAGAGGAAAATTTCTGTCTGAAAAAAATAATACAGTGGAAGATCACATGATTAAAACTTTTGAAAATGTGCAGGACGACTGTTGTGACCGGCTGTTGTGGCTTTCTCGACTGTCTACTTATTTGCGTGTTAATTCTAGGTGTGAGCGGTGCCTGTGTTATACATTATGTGGTGCATATAAATAGAATTCATTTAGAATTATGCTTAACTGCATGTGTTGCAGGGGTTAAATAATACAAGCATTCCTCTATCAAGACTTTTGATGATGGTGTCTTGATGGTGTTTATTTAACCTAACACAGGTGTACAGTTCTAGGCCCTAGATGAAGAAAAATATTAGCAGCGATAGAATACGTTGTTCAGAAATAATATGAAAACATTAGGAATATTAGTAACAGCAGTGCCTTACTATTGTATTATCTATACAAGCAGTCTGGATGTGATGTGCATCCAACAATATATTCTACGGATTGCATAATAAAGTGAGCCATGTCATAAAATAATGACTCTATTACAGGAGGTGGAGAAAACATTTAACATGAATCAGTCCCACACTCCCTTTTCCGAACAAGTCAAACCAGACACCAATAGGGACGATGGGGATGCTTCCCACATCACTCTTTGGTGAAAAAAAAAAAAAAAAGCATGTTCACCTAAAAATGCTGCTTTACACAAGCTGACTCACATACTATCATACTAGAGGGTTGGATTGACAAAAACAGCATCAACAGGAAATGTAAAGTTCCTTCAGATCTTTAGGGCCAGTGAGTTGTAGACCAAAACATTATATACTACTATATATACAGTATACCACATATATTTTTGAACATATTAAAAACGTTATTGTTTTTAACTACATTTTTAAGATTTCTGTGTATAGAGCCAAGGTTAAATTTCAGAACAGTCGATGGTCACCAGCCCCTCTTCTTGAGGAACTAGCTACTCTTCCACCCTTGATTGAGGTTTTCTGCAGCGACCCAGAAATCTCACTCAGGCAAAGCTCCACAAAGGAACCCAGTGCACTGACCTGCGCTGCTCCTCACCATGCTCTCCTGATGGAACAGTTAGACACTCGTCCATGTGACCATGCAACAACCTCAAGACATCACCACCAATCAGGAAACCTGCAGAGAAGAGAAGAGAAGAGAAGAGAAGAGAAGAGAAGAGAAGAGAAGAGAAGAGAAGAGAAGAGAAGAGAAGAAGTGATTTAATTTAGGTGAAGTCATAAAATCTGGTAATATGGTATTTGGTTCCAACTCTTTATCATTTTCTCTCTCACCCTGAGCGACCTCGCTACCCGAGCAGATTGGTGCTACGCTCCACAGTGTTTGCTGGAAAGCAGCATCCACATGTAAACTGCCACTGCCATACGACAAGTGCTAGAGAGAGAGAGAGAGAGAGAGAGAGAGAGAGAGAGAGAGAGAGAGAGAGAGAGAGAGAGAGAGAGAGAGAGAGAGAGAGAGAGAGAGAGAGAGAGGAGATAAAAAGGAAAGATTATGTATGTTGAGGAAAGTCAGCAGACACTAAAACACCTGCAGACACTAAAGAACACACACAGTCATTTCCAGAGACTCACCAGGTACCGCTCGGATGACACACTGACCAGAATGAGGTCATCACCTACACGCACCTTTTCCCCTTCTGATCTTTGCTTAGAGGCAGGATGTATAGTCCACCAGCATGCTTCACCTACACCCACACACACACACACACACACACACACACACACACACACACACACACTGTATCTAGCTTTACTCTGAAAGTGTGGAACTGATTAGTATTAGTAGCTTTAGAAGACCTGCACCTGTCGTGTCCTCTTGAAGTCCTACATCAAAGGCAAGTTTATCAGTTGATGAGCGGGAAGTGGACAGACAGCAGAGGTACTGGGCAAAAACAGAAAAGTGTAAACTCATAGCAGAACAGTACAAAGTGTAAAAACTGTCCTTAAACAGCCACACAACCCAGCACGGTTTCCGATTTGGCAGCCGAAACAATCACACGTGCTCCAAAACACATTTGTCTCTGTAAAACCATTTAAATATTTAATAAAAAAACTCAACATCTCATACTCATACAACTCGAATTATCTTTTATTTGACAATTGCATTTTGGAAGTTTGTCTGCATGTAATGCTTTTGTTGAGAAAGTTAGTGATTCAGCTTCACTTTGGCTCTTGGTGCTCCTTTTAGATCGAATAGATAACAGTGTCCAAAATCATAAAAGAAAGTCTTTTTGAGATCCTGAACACCTCTACACACAGTGTGATGTGAGTGTGTGCTGTAAGCTCCTGCCTCCACTGCAAAACAAAGACACAAACATTTTGCTTCTGGCTGCCTTTAGGGTAGATAGTACTTACTGAACATTTCCTCTTAAGCCAAGTAATTACTTTGTTTATATTGTGTTTGCGGAAAGCACCTGTGTTAAGGTCCTATAACTCAAACATCAAACTAATGCCTAAGATTGCAGTGCAGGTGTGTGTGTGTGTGTGTGTGTGTGTGTGTGTGTGTGTGTGTGTGTGTGTGTGTGTGTGTGTGTGTGTGTGTGTGTGTGTGTGTGTGTGTGTGTGTGTGTGTGTGTGTGTGTGACAGAGAGAGAAAGTGTGGCAGGTATATCATCTGAGGTTTCATGACCATCAATGCAGACAAAAACCTAGTTTTCAGAGGATAGACGTATTTGAAAAACCTGGGATTTTATTCCTGTCTGAATCGGTCATTAATCAAAACTGTATTTAGATATTCGCTAGCTATTTGTCCTATTTATTTAATTTACCTATTTATTAATGACCATACTTGAGCACTAAACTATAAATAATTTGTGTAACCCCGTAATCTAATGCAGACTTCCTCCAATAGTTTGTAAGTGACACACATACACACACACACACACACACACACACACACACACACACACACACACACACACACACACACACACACACACACACACACACACACACACACACACACATTCGCATGACTCACCATTCCACTGTAGGAGTGCCTGAGTAAGACAGCATGGCCATAGAGAAGAGTGCGATGACCTCCACCCTGTGCTGTCTACAAACACACACAACACACACATACACACACAAAGAGTTACACAAGGAAATGATTACACAAAGAAGAACATAAACACAATATAAAATCAGCTGGCAGGCTTATTTAAGACCTTCCCTGCCAGGGAAATGATGTTATATACTGTAATCAGAGGGTTTCATCTAATCTAGTTGGAAGAAACCGCTGCAGGTGAGAGTCATAACAGGAGGAAATTCTGAAGGAAACAATACAGCAGGGTTTTCCGACCTACTGTTTATCCAATGCACCGCCAGTGTATGTGTGATTATAGCAAACAAACACATCAGAGACACGTGATAAACACCCTTTTAAACCAATCTGCAGCTGTTTCCATTAAATCTAATTAGCCACACACACACTATAACTACTGTCGCCATGCATTCACTCACACACACACACACACACACACACACACACACACACACACACACACACAATAAGGGATTATTGGATATTGATTATGATAATACTGAATGTTGATTTACTGATTGTCTGTGTTGAGGGTGATAACAGGAGCAGTTATTAAACTGTTCACATTAAAGGAATTTAGTACTTAATTGTCATTTTATCCGTTATTGACTAGCTCACCTGCTACACTGAATATCCTGTCACCAGTGTAGCACTGTCATGTACCATTAATACCAAAGCGATGGCACTGAAATTTAGACAGATATTTAGACAGTTATACCTAATAAAGTGCCCCCCAGCACACACACACACACACACAACCACCCACCCACCCACACACACACACACACACACACACACACACCCACACACACACACACACACACACACACACCCACACACACACACACACACACACTGTAGTTGTAGAGTGGTTATTTGACTTAGTGTAGCTTTCCTGTCAACTAGTTCGGTCAACAACCATTCTCCACTGACCTCATTCTGGTTAGATCTGCCACACACTGAATGTTTTTTGTGGTTGTTTTTTTTTTTTTGCACTGTTCGGTATAAACACTAGAGATGCTGTATATGAAATTCCCAGGAGGTCAGCAGTTTCTAAAATATTCCAACCAGCCTGTCTGGCACCAACAACTATGCCAAAGTCAGGGTCAACTACAAAGGAAACTACACGAGGTTACAGTATGTATGTGGGCTGACACTATGGGAATTCTTCAGTGAGGAAGTTGTGTCTGAAGCTCTGTGTGCACACACCAATTTAATGGCGCTTGAAGGACATGTGACTAAGTGATTATGTGACAGTAAGTCCATATAAGGGCATCTTCATCACATTACTCCAGCTTCTACTTGTCTGAAGGAAGCGCAAGAGGACACCCGGGCGTGGCCAGTGATGCAGGGAACTGGGTTACATATGTAAACTATCATAGTTCCCTTTTCGAGGGAACTCGACACTGCATCAGGCAATTTATGTGCCATGAGAGATAAGGGCCCTCCCATAGACCCTGGGAAGGGCGGCCATTCAAGGACGCTCCCCAGCCCGGAAGCGAGGCTTCCATCGAAAGAGTCCTGCGATGGTGACATGCCCCTAGAGTGGGACCCAAGTACAGGAACTGGGGTCTTTTCACATGAGATCTTCATCATGGTGGCATCCCAAACAACCCCAAGAAAGGTGGTTCTCTGAAAAGGAGAAAGCACACACTTCTCTGGCTTCAACCTGAGGCCTAGAGACCTCATATGGGCAAGCACAGCATCTCGATGACTGGACGCCATAGCTTTTGACTGAGCCAGAATGAGCCGGTCCTCCAGGTAATTCAGTACACGTTTGTCGTGGAGATGCAGTGGTGCCAGGGAAGCATCCATGCACTTTGTAAATGTGCGTGGTGAAAGGGCTAGGCCAAAAGGTAGAACACAGTACTAGTACGCTTCGACCCCAAAAGCAAACCTGAGGAACTTCCAGTGCTCTGGCAAAATGTGAAAATAAGCGTCTTTGAGGTCTGTTGTTACAAACCAGTCCTCGGACCTGATCTGGGACACAATAACCTTGAGTGTGAGCATCTTGAACTTGTAAGTCTTCAGAGTGCACGGGCCGCCACACTTGCCCATTTACCTACTCTGAGTGAGCTAGGAGGGGGTTGGGTTCATCTGTAAGATGGCCCAGGTTGCTCGCTGTGGAGAAAGATAAACTCCCTGAACGCCACAGAATGGCATTTCACCTCCTGGTGCCTGTCGATGTCTTTAATCTCTGTTAAGTTGATCCACAGGTCCCTCTCCGTGGCAACCAGTGCAGCCATTGAATGGCCTATGAAGCGGGCCACCTGCTTTGTGGCACGGAGCGTGAGATCTGTGGATCGGCGGAGCTCAGCTACCACCTGAGGGTCCAACCCCTCGCCAACGTCGAGCTTTTTCAGCAGGTTAGCCTGGCATGCCTACAACTTACCCACAAGGGCTGAATTAACTCTACAATGCTTGGATGGAAGTGCACTCTTCCTCCGTGCGGGCAATACAGAAGAGAGGTAGCTAGCAAGCGTCTCTTCAATCCCAGGCATTGCCCCATACTCATGACTTTCAAGCCCTATAATGGCTGAAAATTCAGACGAATCTGAAACAGGAGCAAAAGGAGTCAGGGGAGAGGGCAAGAGCAAGGGAAAAACCCATCTCATCCTCTCCCAATGCTCCTTTCCCAAACAAACAACACAAAGCGAGTGCATGTCGTCCCCCGTGAAATACTGTAGCAGGGGCACGGACTCAGGCACCTTTTAAAATGCTTGGATGGCAACATTCTGCTCCCTGCCTAGCGCTTGAAATGTGTATATATATATATATATATATTTTCCCCCCTGCACTAGACAGACAGGACAGACAGGACAGATAATCGGACAGACAACACAGAGCGCTTCCTGAAGACAAAGAAACTGGAGTAATGTGGTGTAGATACCATAATATACTGTAGACTAACTGGTCCAGAATCACTTCCTCAATGTCCTTCCTGAGCCATTACATTGGTGTCCTCACAGAAGCACTCCCATGGCATCAGCCCTGATGCAGCGTTGAGTTCCCTTGAAAGGGACCTACATTTTTCCCAAAGTTCTGATGTTTGATGAGAAAATTAACTGAATCTCTTGACCTGTATTATTTTATGCGTTCCACCACTGTTACCTGATTGACTGATTTATGTATACAACAGTGCTTTGATGTCACAGAAACTCAGAGAATGATATGAGTGACATAAAATATGATATAAAAACCTCGATAGGCAGTGGTTATTAACAGAAAGAGATGACAAAAATAAACACATAAAACACACAAACAGACACAGACCCACTCAGACACAGACAGACACACACAATCCTTACCTTCATCATAAATTTCTGCATGGCATGAGAAAAAAATAAGTATAAATATTGTTAATAAGGAAAATTGCAACAAAATTGTGCTAGATCATAACCGAATCTGAAGAGAAAATATGGCTAAAACAGCATAAATGCATAGCTGTTTTTAGCTCTTTAGCCCAAAATAAAAAAATATATTTAAAGATTTTTTTAGACAGACACATCTGGCTGACTGATTATCTGGTTTAAGAGGAACATTTGAATCATTTATTACTTCGTTATTATTAAACATCTCTTTCAATCTTAAGAACTACATAAAACAGTGCTCTAGGGCTTTACAAATATTAATTAGCATGTTTTAATAAACTTGGCAAAAAAAAGAGGCTCTCGTGAGGCTTAACTGTGCATTGCTTCTACCTCTCTACTATCTTACAAAGAGATGGGTGTTATTGTCTTTAAAAAAAGGATATAAATAGAGAGAAATTGGGAAATTGTGACAAATTACAGAAGCATACAGTAGCCGGAGATATTTAAGTAGGCATGTCTTTGGGTGGAATAGCTGGGCATGTCTTGAAGCCTATACATGGATTTTATAAAATGGATTCCACAGTCAAGATAAATAACATTGGCACTGAAAATTAAACATTTATAAAACAAATATCTTACAATTGTCAAAGAGTTATAAAGTCATGTTATACAGCGCGAAAACCAAATCTGTTAAAGATGCCCTGCAACACGTATTTCATTACTTTTGTGGTAATGTCTGAAGTTTACCATGGACTCTAACATTTTTTGTGGAAAAAATGCCTTGGTTACCTTGTTTCAAGCCTTTCTAGTGTGGTATAGAGAAAACCTATGGAAGGGCACATTTAAAAGAACACGCTCACATGCTTCCAAGGCTGTCCAATGAAAATCACTGTCTTTTCCATACACAGACTCAATAACATGCCCAACTTTCCATATTTATACTGTTGCCTTTACATCCTTGTTGGACTCTTTCTCTTCAAATGCACTAATAGAGAAAATATGCAATTTGTAATAGAATAAGTACTAAAAGTAAGAAGTACTACCATTAAACCATGAAACTGTCTAATGAAAGGCTAATAACTTCCTGAAACATCTGGGCTGAAACTTCCACTAATAATTGACCTCAACAACATGCCTTATGTGGTCTGTGACCCTCAACCAGACCCTGATCAGGGTAGAAAAGCAGACATGCAGCCATCTGCAAAGCGAGTCGATAAGAGTCAAGAAGTGACACAGTAATGAACCGACACAAAAGAGCAAGGGCAGAAGGCGATGTGATTTAAAGGGCACTAAGCAATGTAATGCAACATAAAAGCATCGGCTAAAGTAGAATGGGTAGACGTTTATCAGAATGCAGAAATGGCTCTAATGCTTTTTCCCACTTCTCTGATCCACGTTATATAATGACAGAGGTTTTCGAAAATTGTAAACATCACAATGAACTTCCAAAATTGAGAAGTGCGTACACTCCATGGTCTTTCCACTGAAGCCTAAATGAGACAAAGGTGAATGTGATTTCTTATGGTAGGAGGCATTCCTTTTCATTTTACATTTAACACATTAATCATGATCATGTGCCTCATACACATCCCGTTAGAGAGCCCCCTGCTGGTTCCTTTTGTATACTTCTTCCATTTAACAAAACTGGCAAAACTGCCAAGACCTCGGTCTCTCTGATGAATGTGAAGTTTCCTATATGTTCTAAAGCTAGCACGGTCATTTCAGTAGATATTGTACTAGCCTGACTTTGTAGCCTCTGAAGCCATATATAGCAGTCAGGAAACTACAGATCAGTTTAGAGCAATTTGCAAGTTGTAAATCATTGCTGTAAGCTAGCTAGTTAACGTTAGCACTACAAGACTCTGTACCATCAAGCTGCATTTCCATTTATGCATTTGGCTGCTTTAATCGATGTAGAAAAAGTAAGACAATGCACACAGATCCAGGAACATGTCCTACTCAAAAAAGTCACATTCATAGACAGAATAATAATGAGTAGGCTTTTTGCTCATTTACTGTACATTTTGGTCTGGATCACGCAGAGGAATGAATTTGTATGATGAATGAATTGTGAATAAACACAAAAAATGAAATTTTATCTTCAGACAATATTCTGAGTCAATTGTCACAAGAAAAAGTGTGAATTCTAGCTACTACTACAGTCTATGGCAATTTTATTACCAACCATGACCAAGAACAATACAATTTCACAGGATGAAGCCATTTGCTTCACACCCTTTGTTTTGCATGATGCATGTAGGCAAGGCCATATAGCCATTAAAAATTCCTGGTAGGTTTTGTGCACGATATACTATCTCTTCCATGGTACACAGGCAACACCTCCTCAGTTTGACACTGTGAACCTAGGTCCCTGAGAACGTACTGCTGCTTTCTCTCTCTGTGTGTCTGTGTGTCTGTGTGTGTTTGTGTGTGTGTGTGTGTGTGTGTGTGTGTGTGTGTGTGTGTGTGTGTGTGTGTGTGTGTGTGTGTGTGTGTGTGTGTGTGTGGCTATGTGAAGTTCATCTTTGATGCAGAATATTGCCTGAAAGATGACTGGCAGGTGAACAGGGTTGTCGGAGCTGGCTGATGCTTTGCATGCATAAAAATGCAGACATACCCATTTTTCCACATCTACTTGCTGTGGAAATGAAGAAAGGCAAAACAAAGAAAAGGCAAAAATGTAAGAAGACTTAATTCCACACTGCTCAGAATAGTTCTTTTAGAGAAACAGAGAATGGCCTCTGTCAGCAAGAAGGGCATGCTGTGGGGCTCAGAGATGCAGGGCTGAGGTGAAAAAAAAAAAAAGAAATCTAGACAAAATACAAACATACTTTTAGATCGTAATGAGCTAAAGTGGGGTTTTGGGGTATTCCCTCAAGGGTATGTATCATTGAAAAAGAGCATCATGTAGTGCAACAAATGGACATCTGCTGTATTATTTGGTGAACAGAAATGTTTCTGTAAGAAGTTAATTTAGAAATTTTTTAACATTATAAAAAAAAATAATCCTTCTTAGACAAGAAACTAAAAACCAGTAATGTGATTTTTATTATCATTTTAAACATAACAAGAGAACTGACATCATTGTTTAGTTTTTATTTTATTTATTAAATTCTTATCCATTAAAATGTAAATATAAAATTAGGTGCCATTTAAAAAAAAAAAACCTTCTATATTAATCTAAAAAAATGCTGACCCCAACCCTGCTGGAATAAGACACCCTGATGCCAGAGCCATCGCTTGGCAACAACACAAAGGACAAAAAAAAATCAATACAAAGATGAGAAACAACTTTACCCACCACCGTAATGAACAACACTTGGATGAAGCCTTGATATATATTCATCAAAGCAACAAAGTATTCGGAAGGTTAAAAGAAGAGATCTATAAGAGAACTATTTCCAAAGCATGGTTAGAAAGATGGTTAGTATTTGTGGACGAGTTTGAGACATATTAGTTGCTTTTAAAATGTGTTTGAAAATGATGCATATGAAGAGTGAAAAACCAAAAACCTTTAATGACAGCTCAGCATGTCTTGTGTAAATAAAGCTGTGTCACCACAAACTCTTCCCATCTAACAATAATCTACTAATAATATATCCATAGGGTTCTGTAACGGTTAAAGAAAATAACAAAAGGTACACAATTCTGCATGTTCCCTAAACTCTAATCAATCAGCTACAATGTTTGGTGTGAAATGTTCGCTTCTTTAGTTTTATACTGAAGATACATCAGTTTTTCTGTAGTCACACTGACCTGTTGATGTGGTTTACTGTAGGAAAGAGTGTGTCTCAAGTCACACGGACTAAACTTCACTGTGTGGCTTCAATGTTGTTACAATAAGATGGCAGCCATACTTGTCAATCAGAGTCACATTTTTGAAGCTGGTGTCTATTCTGGGCTCTGGGTACAGCACACAGCAAACTTTTCACAATATCATTACAAACTAAAAAAAAAACTCTACCTGAGCTAATATCCTCATACATGGTTTCATACCACTGGAATAATGTTGACTCATTCTTTCCTCCCCACTCTCAGTCACTCACGCTTATGCATGGATGTCAGCATATCTGGCACAGTACCAACATGTGTGGTGGCTCATCGCAAGAAGATGAATTCCCTCAAGACTGAAATACTGTTGATACCTCAAGATGCATACCTATTATAAGATGACATAGGAAAACCCGTGCCAGTGCATAAAACCTTCTGGACAGCCAAGCTTTTCTCCTTCTGGCCAATTCTATCTACAGAGGCCACTCAGGTGCTTGTTCAGTAACTTGTCCTCTAAAGACTGGGCTACCGCAGCTCACTCTTGGCAGGAGCATGTCACTGATCCAGAATGCAGCTGCTTAACTTCTTGTTCCCTCCACATGTTTCCAGTAGCTGCCCACATCAGATCTAATTCTTGGCTACAAAATGAAAAAGCTAGCAAGCCTTGACTTGACCTGTCATCCTGTAAGGTACAAACAAGAGATGCCTTTGGTTCATCTCTCTGGCACACAAGTGGTGAAATAAAAGTCCTGGCTATCTGAACAGTAGTGACACAGTCTACCTTCAAGCAAAGAGTAAGTTCCCAGCTTTATACAAAGACTATAAAATAAAGAAACTAAAACAATCCTACACACTGTTCGTAGTTGATCTCTCACACATGCTTTTAACTTAAGTGTATTCTTAGACTTAAGCCTACAGTATGTGACTAACACGTGTGTGATAAAGACCATAAAGCAGCATTTACGTTGTCCGCTAAATGCTGGACATGTAAATAGAGCCGTTAGATGTATTTCTCTGCAGCTTGGAGCTATCCTCTCCTCCTAGCCTCTCTCTCACTCATTATTGATCTCTCATGTGTCAGCTCCAGCAATGTTCCAGTGTGACTCATAAATGAAAATGTTTGCTGATTTCAGGGGGGTAATTGCTCACAGTGACTGTAGTGAGATCTCATTACCCATTTATCATTTCATAAATGACTCCGCTTCACCTTTTAAACTGAGAGAATGCTCTGAATACACACACGTCCATTGTCTGAAATGAAGTGAATCTTTTGAAGAAGGTAATTGCTGAATTAATTATATGCAGATTTATTTATTTTTTTATTTAATGTCATCATTGTTTCACCTGAGTGGAGAGACGGGTGTCATTATGAAACATGAACCGTCTCAGATTTTTTTCCGTGCTGTTTTTCACTTTAATAAACTGAAAACTTTTATTTTCACTTTTATTTAGCTCTTATTTGGTTAATCAATAAGCTGATGACAACTTATAGATAGAATCTTAAGGGCCATACTCTCCGGAGATAATGCTAACTAAACACACAAACTTATTAAATTCTTTAAACCTGTCCTGATTTTGCCAGGTGACAGAAAACACTTGGGCACCAAGTACTCCTTTTGAGTCAAGAGCAATGACATATCACTATTAAAATACTTTACATTTCTACATTCCACCTCTATCTAGCATTAAGCAATGGTCATAGTGAAGCTAGCCAGCTAAAAAACAACTATGTGCTAGCATTAGAGCCAGCTAAATAATGTACCTAGCTAACATCAATGTTATGTCATCACCACTAGCTGACATTAAGCAGTCATTAACAAGCATGCAAACATTAGATGAAGTATTTACTAGTGTGATTAAACATGTTACTACATTTAGTAGCAAGCAGTACTCTTGTGATGATGGATGTTTGGTTTCACTGCAGCTTTAAAAAAGAATAATATTTATTTAAAGCACTAAATTTTATTTATTTGTTTGTTTGTTTGTTTGTTTGTTTACTTTTATCAATATGGGAAGCATTATGTTGAAATTTCTTTTGTGACTTTTGTGAAAACAGGCTCAGTGTCTTGAACCTCCCACTGTCAGGTATGATTAGTACTGATGGACAACATGTGAGGAAAACAAACAATTTTGATTGGCTACCATTCAATAAATTATTACCTCACATCAACAATGTTTTAAGTACCTGTTAGGAGGACATGAAGTGTTTCCAATTAGCATATTAATGGATATCCTTGGTGCATTCTTTATGAGAGTATACAGTACATGTTGCCATATTCTTTAACCATTGCTCAGTTTCTTGGCCATTACAGCGAATTGGGAACAATTTACAATAATATTCTATATAGATTAGTTTAATAGTTTAAAAGCCTTTTTCACCTTTTAAATGTCTGATTCACCTTTGCTGAATTAGTGACAGCTTTTAATTTAGATAAATCAAGGGGAGGCGTGCATGAGTTACTTTCTACTGCATGTGAGTGAGAGAGAGTAAAAGTGAGGTCGTGTGTGTTATGCGTGTGATTGTGTGTATGTAAGTGTGTGTGGGTGGGTGTTTTGGCGCAGTCCTCGCAATTCTCTTAGACTTGTTGAAATTACACTCACTGTGGTGTCTCGGTTTCCTCTAATTCACATCATTCATCAAGCTCGAGTTACACACACACACACACACACACACACACACACACACACACACACACACACACACACACACACACACACACACAAATGCGGTATGTAGGTTTCCATCTGATGTCATCCTCTCTCTTCATTTTTTCTCTGCGATGCTTACCTGTATGAATGAAAGGCCTGTGCATGTGCAGCAATTCCCAAATCAAACACAGCACACTGAATCCAAAACAGTAGAAGAAGAGAGGATGGAGAGATGAGGGAAGGGGGGAGGTAAGACGAATGGAAAAGAGGAGAGGAGAGGAGAGGAGAGGAGAGGAAAGGAGAAGAGAGGAGAAGAGAGGAGAGGAGAAGAGAGGAGAGGAGAGGAGAGGAGAGGAGAGGAGAGGAGAGGAGAAGGGAAGGGAAGAGGAGGAATATGGGAGGGGGAGAAAAGATGAAGGAAGAAAAGAGAAATCGAGAAGGGTGACAGGTTTAGAGGAGGTTGGGGAGAAGAGATGAGGAGAGAGGAGAGAAACTGTTTGGAAATTTCTTTTGATTATTACTGCCATCTCACCAGGATACTCTTCCATCTTTCTTTCTCTCTTTCTATATATATATCATCTCTCCTATTCTCTCACTGTTATTTTCCATTCTCTGTTATTTCATTAGCACTAGCCAATGATAAAAGCAGACCTCACTATTCCCCCTCCTTTTTCTTCCACTCATTTTCCATGTACTGTGTTTTTGAAAAGAGCAAAAAGTACCTGCCACACAACCACCATCCCCTCCCCACATTTTTTGCTAAGGTGGGTCGGATTCAAATGTCAAATCAACAATCACCTGAATTATTCAAATATAAAGGGAGAAGCCACGATACAGATTCAGCAAAGTCTAAACCCAGACAGTGTGTCTCTGTGACGGTGTGACTAGACTACTGATGCACTAGAAGCAGAGCAGGGTGTGAACTTTAGAGCATTGTGTAGACTCACGGACAAATTCTAAAGAAGGAAACAATTCAACGAGGGAAACACCATGCTAGTGCCAAATAAAACGAAACCTGTTCATACAAAAAAAAACAACAAAAATAAGTGTGGATTCTAGCTGTTACTTGTTGATGCCAACAAACTCAGCTCTCTCAGTTTCTACTTTCTTTCTTTCTTTCTTCCCATCTGCTTTTTCACATTATTTATTTTTCTACCCCTTTGTTCTTTATTTGTCTATTTGTTTATTTGTTGGTTTTCTTTCTAACCTTTTCCTCTCTTGATCTTTCATTTCGTTTCCCCCCTGCTGTTTCTGCATGTCTTTTGTCATTCATTAAAAAAAAGGTCAAAATTAAATTGTTGTCACACCAAAGATATCTTCATACATCTTTCTGATTAAAGCAAATCCATTGGTGCTCTCAGTAACAAGGAGATATATGGAGATATCCTGGTTACTTAGGAACTAATATAGTAATCATAAAATTCCACTTGTAGCTGTTTATCATCATAATGTAGTTTAGCATAGTTTACCTTGTCCTTTTAAGTCAAACGGCAGCAACTGGTCCAAGTGACCAATAACAAGGCAATTATTAAAAAACATGTTTAAAAGAGCAATAGAATTAACATGAAACTGAACTGCTTTGTAACTGCTTATATTTATTTATGTATTATTTATTTACATTTAGTGAATATGGATTAAAACAGAACAAAACACCTTTAGACCTTTTGCCAACCAGCGTATCCTGGGTGATTAATGTGTTTTTGAGAAGGGGATATAGACTAGAAGAGAATGTATAAGAGGGTAGAGTCAGGTTATGTTGCCCAGCAGAGTCAGGGGCAATTAGCATGCTGGTTGTCACTTACCCCTTCTGCCTTTTCCTCTGTGTTGGCCAACATCTCCTGAAGAGCACGCACGGATAACGACTGCTCCAGCACAAATGTGCATATCGACAGGTCTGGAGGAACATTCTGGAAACAGAGCGACGTTTCAGACGTCAGTTCAGTAACCAGGAGATGGTGAAAGAGGGATCACTTCAAACACTCGTTTAATCAGTTCATTCGGTGTCAGGTCTGATGTCTCCTGGTGTTATTTTAAGTAAACGCTAGACATGTAACGATACACTAAAGCCACAATAAAAGACATATACAGATAGTTTAAAAAAAGTTTAATGTCACGAGACAATGTTGACATGAGACGATGCTGAATCTAATAAACAATTACATTTCATCCTGTTAAATGTTTTTACTGACAACAAACTGAACCACTGTAAAATTTTGAAAAGTGAATCTTACTTAACAACATGCACATATTGTTTTACGATATAATTGTGCCATAAATGTTAACAAACTAGTGACATCACTGCTCCTACAGCTGTCTGACATCCACGTCAAATGCAAAAGGGGTCCCCACTTTGTACCGATCAGCAAAACAATCATCATTTTTCTACATCTACATATTTTTCTGTGCAAAGGCTCACCTGAATAATGTTAAGAGTTAACAAATGAAACAAACTTGCAGGCTTTATGTTTGACATGTGTGCTGTAAAGCTTCCTCCTGATTTACTATTAAGTAAGCATGCTTCAATGCAGTTGGGTTCCCACTTGGGAACTTCATGCTCTGTATGCTACTGCCACTGCTGGTGCAGACTATTGTATAAGCAGAGATAGAGGTCATTATGAAAGTCAAATGGAAAAAAAGGAATAGCAAATTCATCTAGCCAGTTTATTGTATCATAATATTTAAATTATATTCTCTCTCATGTACATAGGGCTAATTAGGATGTTAATATTTCTGATTTTTTTTTTTTTTTGGAGGATTCTTTTTGAATCCATTCATTTAAATGATTTATGTTTAATAACACACTGATTGGTCAACAGCCCATGTAAACTTTGCATTAATGAACCCATTCTAAACTAAATCATAAAACATCTCAGGCCTTCCTTCATTGTAAAAGTGATCTCATATTAGCTGAGATCTGTAACATTTGCTTGTGTGACAATTTTCAACAAGAAACATTATTTAGATAATCTTTGTTCTTATTACGAAGAGGGGATTTATCCTCCTGTACCAGGCCGACCCCTTTCCAGTTGCTTTTATTGATTTGTGTACTGAGGATAAAGGATGTGCCATGATGGACTTTAAGCAGAAGTCAAGAAAACTGAAATTCTCATAATTCCTCCCTGATCTATTGTCACTCCCTCCTTCTATCTAGTCCTTCATTTGTTCTTATTATTGAACAGTTTTAGATGAAATGTGGTTTCTGTATTTTCTAAACTACATTAGCAGCATATCTCCAGTTGATCTTAAGTAATCACTTTATCTTGGTCAGGGAGGTGGTGGACCTGGATAGAGGCTGGAATACACCCTGGGCACCAGTCCATCACAGAACAAACACACACACACACACACACACACACACACACACACACACACACACACACACACACACACACACACACACATGCGCACACACATGCACACACACATGCACACACACGCACACGCACACGCACTTGCACACACACACATGCACACAGACACAAACGCACATGCACACACACACATATTCCAACAGAAATTCTGAGCAGTCCATCCATTTAATCCATTTTTTCTAGACAGAGCTGAAAGACAAACTCAGCATTGTGTTGTCTAGTCCTGTAGGTTGGTTGCCTGGAAACCTAACCGACTAGACTAAAAAAAGTGATAGGTAGAAAATATAATATAATAACTAACATATGGTAAGCTAGTTAAGAGTTAATACAAACCAAATAGAAATAACTGGTCGGACGGACAATGCTAGTAATGGTCAGACATTCAGGCACTGTATGATTAAGAAAAATCATTTAAATAAAGTGGAGAGAAATAGTTACCTTTGAATTAGAGGTGGACTCCAGAAAGCAGAGTCTGTTCCCAAAGCCCTCGGCAGCCAGACAGAGCTTCTGCTGCTCCTTATGCAGTGTAGCCGAACACTGTAACACCACCTCATCATCCTAATAAATAAAAAAATTAAATTAAAACCACACACCATCAATTACCGCTGTCATCAGTGTCAAAAACAAAACTGTAAACAGCAAATAACAAAAAAGCATAGGAGTGTTTTTTTTTGTTGTTCCTGTTAGATGTAGTCAGTTTAATCCATGACTCATTGACTCATGTTCAAGTCTCAACTTTAGATTCTGACACCAGGTAAAGCAGAATTAAGTGGTTTGATGAAAATATTTAAGACTAAGCAATAGAGAAGAGCAATGTAATGATTTAAGATTGATATTGCAATAACATTATGCCATAATATGCTTTTTATATGATCATGATCTTTATCTTACATTACACATTATAATACAAAATGGCATTAAAAATGATTTAAAAAAAAGACTGAAAGCAGTTTAATTAATATTAATAAATTACAATAAAGCTTTACAATGATTAAATATTTAAAGATTTTTGCTCTCCGTTTTAGTCTCAATACTGTTTTTTAATAATTAAAAAATTTGGTTGACATATATAAATCAGTGAAGTTATTGTTCTTTAAGCAACACACACGCACACACCACACACAGTGGGCAGCCATTTATGCTGCAGCACCCGGGGAGCAGTTGGGGGGTTCGGTGCCTTGCTCAAGGGCACCTCAGTCATGGCCGGCACGAGATTCGAACCCACAACCTTAGGATTACGAGTCAGACTCTCTAACCATTATTCCACGACTTGCCCGCACACCGAATAGAACACACACACACACACACACACACACACACACACACACACACACACACACACACACACACACACACACACACACACACACACACACACACACACACACACACACACACACACAATATTAATCTTTGGAGTTCAGTGAAAGGTGAAAGAATCTGACAGGATTAATTAATTAAACTTTGTGTGCATGTTTATAATATTTACAGATATACTACATTATTATTATATTACAGATCTATTACATTATATTCACGAACCCAACACAAGAAATCACTGATATGAACGTTCAACACACGAAACCATGCAGGCTGCAATTCTTTTGGGCTTACATCGACTGTCAGTGTTATAAACTCAGATTTTTAAAATAAT
Source organism: Tachysurus fulvidraco (assembly GCF_022655615.1). NCBI lineage: Eukaryota > Metazoa > Chordata > Actinopteri > Siluriformes > Bagridae > Tachysurus > Tachysurus fulvidraco. The sequence goes on from NC_062525.1 coordinate 6,828,858, forward strand.
AAAATTTTAAAATTGCACATCTCTCTGCTACTGCTTTCATAAATCTTTAGGCTTTCATTTTGCCTCCTTGTGTCATTGGCTTTCAATTTTGAAACACGGGTCAATGATATTTGGCAGGAACATAAAGACTGATTAAGAATGATTTCCAGTGCATGCATCTATAAGGATTTATACCTCTCATAACACAGAGCATTATTAGCTGCTAAATCACCAAGGGACAGGTTTGAGTGTGACCTCTGGCCTATTGACAAGAAATCAGGCCTCTGAGTGTGTGTGTGTGTGTGTGTGTGTGTGTGTGTGTGTGTGTGTGTGTGTGTGTGTGTGTGTGTGTGTGTGTGTGTGTGTGTGTGTGTGTGTGTGTGTGCACAGCAACTTCAGACTGGAAATACATCTGTATTTTCTTTCTATGATCCTCAAATGAACTGCCTAAAGAAATCCTGTCTCTGTATCTCTCACAAAACAACCTCCAAAACCTTCTGCTTTAAAGCAGCACATTTCAGAAAAACTGCTACATCAGTCAAACTCTCATCAGTCCTCAAGACTCTCTTGTCTGTCCTTGTGAGTCTTGGAGTTCATGGCACAGCATGGCAATGGTTTGCCTCGGTCATGTGAGGTAACCATGGACAAAGAATTGTCCTTTTCGTCTCACACTGCTAATCTGACATGCTTATGCAGATTTGTCCTTGACAACATCAGAAGTTTTCGTCTATTTCCATCCTCACAGGTCACTCAGGTGCTTGTTCTGTTCCTTGTCATTTTGGGACTGCACCTCACTCTAAGCATCCTCTGCAACTGATACCGAATGCAGCTGCATGACTAATCAACCTTTCTAAGTTCTCCCACACCATCCCATAGCTATGATCCCTCCAGCGGCTTCCTGTAGCTGCCTGCATCAGATTCAATACACTGCTGCTTATCCACAAAGCCAAAAACAGACAGGAAACAATCTACGTTAAAGCTTTTATGACACTGGAGTATTGTTGGATTAGTCCCACCATTTCTCAGGGTACAAGGAAGGCAGGGAGCAAGACTTGATTGAAATGAACATGATGGAATGTCTGAACAGCTGAGACAAGACCTACCTCTTCCTGAGGTACTGAAAAAAGTGTTCCCTGTGTGCATTTCTTACCACAATACCCCCAAATGATTTTTTTAGACTGATTCAGATTCTTTATCCATGACCTAGTGAACCAGTAGTGATCTCAAAGCACTTCTGCGAGTCACTTTGGATTAGGGCACCTGCCAAACGCATTACATGTGAATGTAATGGGGACAGATTGGATTTTCTTTTCAGTGGATTTTCAAAAACATTAAGTTGTTATGGATATAGTTATAGAGTTATACAACCAAACATAAATAAAATATAGTTATGAGTGAGAATGCATTTTTTGCCCATGCTGATGTGAGTAACTTCAAGTCAACACCTCCCTCTCCCTCTCTTTCTCTCTCCCTCTCCTCTCTCTCTCTCTCTTTCTCAACTTGCTGCATATCAGCACTTTCCAGATGCTTTATGCTCATATTAGCACTGCATCAACGTGATGCCACATTCGCGGCCAGATGAAATCATAGCAGCATCATTACTCTGATGCCCTCGATGAAATCCCGCAGACGAAAGATCACAATGTCTCATCACAACCAGACACACTTACCCCCATCAAGCAATCAGCAATTGCCTTAACACTAGCTGGTGTACAGCAGGGTCGATGTGCAAAATGCACTGTTAGGATGATGAGACTGTGTGCATGAGTCTCTGTGTCTGGGTGATTCTGTGTGCTGAAATTACCCATAAACCCGCCGTCTGTGTCATTATGCAAATATGAGAACATGCTTCATCACAAAGAAAGGAGTGATTTTTTTAAAATAGATTTTTAAATATCAGTTTGTAAAGATTCGGTACGATATTTTAACATCGGATTAGCTACTTCAGAGTTTGTCATTTCTATCATACAAAAAATACGTATCTAAAAAAAAACAATACCTCAATACAAGACCTCTTAGAAGCGTGACATAATTTCACAATATCATTATTATTATTTTACCCATCCTTACTTCGAATGAGGCTCGTGAACAGTAAATTATGTTCCTTTTATAAGCTCCTTGTGATGAAGTAAATGCTGTGACATTTACATATAAAAGTGTTATATCTAAGAACTAACATTAGATTAAGCAATGCAACAATGTCCAAATAAAACTCAAAAGCCTTGAATCATGTAGTAGCCAATAGTCTCCACAAAACTGTACACGCTGTAACGTTGAAATATCTGTCAACATCAACACTGTCGCATCTCTCAAAAGGTCATTTTACAGTTTTTAGTGATGCCCTATTCCATCCATAAGGTCTATATTTAACAGCAACAAAATAGAGCAAACATGCTGAACACATAGTGCAGTGAGTGTGCGGTGAATGTTTTAAAAGCACACAAAAGGCTTGTTTAGCTAAAGGCTGCGACGACACTTCCCCCTTTCATGTTTGTGGTGTAATATTAAAAGAGCTGAGTGAGCACACACACCCACAGTGGGACTCTCACTTGGTTGATTAGAAAATTACTTTCCAGAGATGGGACAAGAAAAAAAATCCATACATACAGTATATACATACAGTACGTACACACACACACGCACGCACACACACACGCACACACACACACACACACACACACACACACACACACACACACACACACACACACACACACACACACAGCTCTCTGTATGTAGAAAATGTAGTGAAGGTCATATTTATGATCCAGAGCTCTCAGCATTTAGACAGCCCTTGCTGCAGCATATACTTAATCACTACTGTCTCACCCCTCCCTCTCTCTCTCTCTCTCTCTCTCTCTCTCTCTCTCTCTCTCTCTCTGCAGCAGTGTGTGTGCGCATGTGTGTGTGTGAGATGGCCTGAGCAGCTTGTGTAATTACGAGGGCGATACAGCCCATCATCCCTAGCAGGCAACCAGATCTTCTCTGTAAGGAAATCCCTGCTTGTGTCCCCCGGTAAACCATCAAGAGACACTGCAATGATTCAGTCGGAGCAGAGCGGGGGTTGTATGCATGTGTATGTGAGTGTGTGTGTGGGAGACATTGCATCAGTGCGGGTGTGATTTAAGACAACCTGCAACCGCCGTTTCTTTACAAACCATCAAACTCACACTGTCCTCCCCTAACCACATAATCACCCAGAGAGAGAGAGAGAGAGAGAGAGAGAGAGAGAGAGAGAGAGAGAGAGAGAGTGAGGCAGAGAGAGAGAGATATAGAGAGACAGAGGGAGAGAGAGGGGGGTACAGAAAGGGGGAGAGAGAGAGTGTGAGAGAGAGAGAGAGAGAGAGAGAGAGAGAGAGAGAGAAGACTTTGTGTCTATACACATCGACCTACATGACAAAATATGATTTTATGCACATGTATGATGATTTTTATGATGAAAATATGATTTTTCCCTTTCGCTTTCTTTCACTCCCTTTTTCAGTTTCTCTCCCTCTCATTATGTGTAAAAAGAAAAGACTTTGAGATTCCAAATGGAAGCCCAGCAGAGTTAATGGTTTCTGACATAAATTACGGAAACATGACATTAGCTACTGCTTCATCTCTCTCTCACTCATTCACCAACTCTCTCTCACGCTCTATCTCTCTCTCTCCCTCTCTCTCTCACACCTCCCTTCTCTCTCTCTCTCTCTCTCTCTCTATCTATCTCTCACACTCACACTCACTCTCTCTCTCTCTCTCTCTCTCTCTCTCTCTCTCTCTCTCTCTCTCTCTCTCTCTCTCTCTCTCTCCTGCCACTGAGCTGAGTTACTTTCAAACTGCTACATGCTGCTTTTTGTCTACAAGTTGGGATTTTTTTTGCCTACAAATTGGGCAGGAGAAAATGACATCAAGAAGATCACATGCACTCACATCAGGACCCCAGTATAAACCCTATTCTTAATGTAATGCCTGACTGCATTACATTAGTAATCTGGTCTCCTCCTTCTCAATGCTGATGCTTAACAATTAATAAGAGACCTGTTCAGGAGCAGGTGACAATTAGATATTTCTTGTATCATATACGTTTAGTCATTCCTCTTCATCACCAGGAAGCTCTTTATCCTGGTTCAGGGCCATGGCACCATACAAACTCTTATTCATACCTAGGGGCTAAATCACCTGCTGGCATGTTTAAGGGAGTTGGTGGAAAGCAGAGATCCCAGAGAAGACACACATAGACACAGGGAACACATGACTACACTGAGACAGTAATCTGAGCTCAAAATCAAACCAGGTATAAGGAAAGTGTTTACAGTCAGGTGTCAATACATAACAAGAATTATTAACACAATATAAATCTCTAGTTATTAGTCTTCAGATCACGCTCACGGTCCTGCTGTCTCTGTCCACATCTCAGTCAGTCCACACTGGCTGTGTCTGGCTTTTTACGTACTATTAGAGCAATGGCAACACTACACTTAAATTTAACCTGTTTTGACAAATCAAAATTTTAATTATAAGTTAAAAGTGTACTTTTTTTATGCTTTTAGAGATACTACCTGTTTAAATTCTAATAATGAATGGAACAAAACTAGCCCAAGAGCTAAAATCCCTGACTTACAAGTGTAAGAACTGATGCTGGATTGAACCACAGGGTAATAAGCAAATACTTATTTGATTTAAGATTTTTCATCAGAGCTTTTACTATACAAAATAAGTAAAAGTTTATTTGTATAGCGCTTTTTACAATAGACATTGTCTCAAAGCAGCTTTACAGAACATAAACATAGAGCAGAAGGTAAACATAATTAATGATAAAGGAATTAACAAATAATAAAAGAAATAAGAATTAACAGAATAAAAATTCTAGATTATTATTAGATGTATATAGTTCACAGTGTGTATGTATTTATTCCCCTATGAGCAAGTCTGAGATGACTCAGGCAGCAGTGGCAAGGAAAAACTCCCTTAAATTGGTAAAGGAAGAAACCTTGAGAGGAACCGGACTCAAGGGGGAACCCATCCTCATATGGGTGACACTGGGGGTGTGATTGTAATATACAGTCAGTTAAATGTTGTATTGGTGTAAGGGTCAAGGACTTCTGATCTCCTCAGTACCACAAAGTCTAACTGGAGATGTCTCAGGATTCTTAGAGTCGGCCTCGGCTCAGTGGACGTCCAAAGGCTTCGTCCCACAGAGGACGTTGGGAGCTGGTACAGTGTCTGGATGCCTCGGGATGGGTACAAAGAGAGAAGCAGTGGAAAGGGATTAACATATCTGCTGTTCATAAAAATGTGCAGGTCTGATGTACTGGTGCATGATATTATGGGATGTATTATGTGTACGCCTGACTAAATAGATGAGTTTTTAATCTACGTTTAAACTGGGAAAGTGTGTCTGAGCCCCGAACACTATCAGGAAGACTATTCCAAAGTTTGGGAGCTAAATAAGAAAACGCTCTACCACCTTTAGTAGACTTAGATATTCTGGGAACTACCAGAAGTCCTGAGTTTTGTGATCTCAGAGAGCGTGAAGGATTGTAACGTGTTAGAAGACTAGTTAGATACATGGGAGCTAAACCATTAAGAGCCTTGCACGTAAGTAGCAGCAGTTTGTAATCAATTCTAAACTTAACAGGTAGCCAGTGTAGAGATGATAAAATTGGGGTTATATGGTCATACTTTCTTGTCCTAGTGAGAACTCTGGCAGCTGCATTTTGGACTAACTCTAACCCATTTATTAAAGATGCAGGACAACCACCTCGTAATGCATTACAATAGTCCAGTCTAGAGGTCATGAAGACATGAACTAGCTTCTCAGCATCAGATACAGACAGGATGTTTCTCAGCTTGGCAATGTTTCTAAGGTGGAAGAAGGCTGTTTTGGTAGTATGAGCGATATGATTTTTAAAAGACAAGTTACTGTCTAATATAACACCGAGGTCTTTCACTGTCGAGCTACTAGTAACAGTACATCCCTCTAAATGGGAGTTAAGTTGTGAGAGTTTCTGTGCAATGGTTTTTGGACCTATGAGTAGTATTTCTGTCTTATCGGAGTTTAACAATAGAAAGTTGCAGCTCATCCAGTCTTTTATCTCTCTAAGGCACTGAGTTAATTCGGACACTGTGGCTATTTCATCTGGTTTTGATGAGATATATAACTGTGTGTCATCAGCATAACAATGGAAACTAATCCCATGTCTTCTAATAATGTTCCCTAATGGAAGCATGTATATAGAGAAAAGCAGAGGTCCTAGAACTGATCCTTGAGGGACCCCATAATTAACTGGTAGTAAACTGGAGCATTCACCATTTAATTCTACAAAATGGTATCGGTCTGACAGGTAGGATCTAAACCAACTTAAAGCCTGTCCATGAATACCTGTGTAATTTTGTAAGCGATCTAGAAGAATGTTGTGGTCTATAGTGTCGAATGCAGCACTAAGGTCAAGTAGAACTAATAGTGACATACAGTCTTGGTCCGAAGCTAAGAACAAGTCGTTTGTAACTTTAACAAGTGCAGTTTCTGTGCTATGATGGGGCCTGAAACCTGACTGAAACTCTTCAAGGATATTGCTCTCCTGTAAGAAGGAGCTCAGTTGAACAGACACAACCTTTTCAAGTATTTTAGACATAAACGGAAGGTGTGAGATAGGTCTGTAATTTGATAGTTCATAAGGATCTAAGTTAGGTTTTTTGATGAGTGGCCTAATAACTGCCAACTTAAAAGACTTTGGGACGTAACCTAAACGAGGATTTCTGATTTTTTGTTAAACTAGCCACTGTGCTAAATAAAAACCTGGGATTGTTCTGGTTATTTTCTATGAGTTTGCTCAGGTGCTCAGCCCTAGCAGCTTTTAGAGCCTGTTTGTAGCTGAACATACTGTCCTAATACGCAATTCTAAAAACCTCTAATTTAGTTTTTCTCCATTTCCGTTCGAGGTTACGGGTCTTCCTCTTGAGGGTGTGAGTATGACTATTATACCATGGTGCAAGTGTTTTATCTCTAACCTTCTGTAATCTGACTGGGGCAACAGTGTCTAATGTGCTAGTGAATATAGCGTCTATGCTGTTAGTCATTACATCTAGGTCGTTTGTGTTTGAGGGTACAGTAAGAAGTCCAGACAGATCAGGCAGGTTATTTGTGAATCTGTCTTTGGTGCTCGGAATAATGGTTCTACCGAGTCGATAACGTGGTGAGACATAGTTAGTCTGTTCTATAGGTAGTGTGTACATTATGAGGTAATGGTCTGTGATGTCATCACTTTGAGGTATGATATCTATATCAGTGACTTCTATTCTGTGTGATATTATTAAATCTAATGTGTGGTTACGTTGATGAGTTGCACTAGTGATGTTTTGTTTGAGCCCAAGTGAGTTTAGTAAGTCCCTAAATGTTGTAATGTGTCTGTCTGTGTTTTCCCCTTGTTTCTGTCTGCCGTCTCTCCCTGATGTTAATTGTTGACCCCGCCCACCTATCTGTTACCATGGACACTAATTACATTCATTCTCTTCCCCAGGTGTTTTGTCTTAGTCCTTGTCTGTCTCTGTTTTGTGATTGGTTCTCGTTCACCATATATACTCTGTCTGTTCACTTCAATGTTGTTGGTCGTTGTTGGTGTGTGCATGTCCATGTTCCCGTTTCCTGTTTGTTCTGCGTTGCCTGCCTGTTTGTTTGTGTTTTGTTTAGTAAAAACCTTTAAACTGCATTTGGATCCTCACTCGCCTTTGTCTCACCGTGTCACTTCGTGACAAATGTGAGTCCTAAAGCGTCGTTTGTGTCGTCAACAAATTTGACTACACAAATACCAGGACATACTCAGAAGAAACCACTGCTGCCTTGTTACACACAATCATACTGTCACACATGTAAAAAAAAAAAACTTCTTGTTTCATTTCAGCTGTTCATTATTATTATATATATATTTTATACTATATAATTTAATTTACCATTTACTTTATTTTCACATTTCATGTTTACCTATCTAAAATATACTCTACATATCAAAACTCTATCTAGACTCTAAAATATACCCCTGTGCAAAAAGTTCTGGACAATTCTAGCTTAAAAAGTTTGCATGTAACAACAAATCCCCAGATACAGTAGACCTTCAGGTATCATTGGAATACTTCGCTTTGGGTATAATTTGGAATACTCATTTCAACATACCATGATAAAGATGGATAGCAGGCAAAATGGAATTCAGCATTTGTGTCTCATTTATTAATTACACTCCATCTTAGTTTCCTGTATAAATGTCCCTCTGTTGTAAGCTACGTTGTTATATAGAGTTCTATAACATTACAAAGGAACAAGATGAATGGGGAAAGGTCGATTTTGTACATAGGAGACTGTAATTTCTGCTTCAGTCTTTAGTGTGAGTGAACTTTTTTTAAAAATTGCCACGGAGCGTAAAACAAGGGCGGCATGTAACCCTCATGTTGCTTATGTGGACGAAAATGCTTATAAAATTTAAACTGAATGGCATGATGCGATGCATCCAGATAGCTATTTCTTATAGACATATATTGATATATTTACATAACGCAAGTCTAATAGTAGCAACAAAAAAATCCCAGTGATACCCATCAGTGTGTTTGTGTGTGATTGGTATCTCTAAAGTTGTGGAAAGACCACTTAGATTTCAGCATCACACCTCTGCAGTGCTGTTGTGTGGGCAGGAAAGCCTTTAAACCCCCCTCTCTCTCTCACTCTCACTCTCTCTCTCTCTCTCTCTCTCTCTCTCTCTCTCTCTCTCTCTCTCTCACACACACACACACACTCATATTGAAGTGTTTTTATGATGCAGCAGCTGTCTGACCTTGATTCTGACTTATGCTGAGATGGAGATGGATTAAGCAAAATCTTCTCTCTCTCTAATCCCTCATGACATATTCTTGAGCAGCTTGAGCAGAGTTACTTCTTTCCACCTGAAGAGTGCGTAATCATGCACAGAATCCCACAGATCCAAAGGAAAGACCCTCAAACGATTCCAATTAAAACAGTCACATGTGTAATTGATCAGTACTTTTGTGTAGTTTGTGTAAACTGTCTCTTTGTTCTTACTTCATTATGTGCTGACAGAGAGTGGTGTCTGCAGGACAGCTCAGAATGTGAGTGTGTGTGTTATTGTGATATAAACGTGAGGTGTGTGGTGCTGAAATGGACAGCAGCGGCATCGCAGCCTGTGTGGTAGCACACTAGCAGAAATCACTGGAGGCTTTCACATAGCAGTGTCCTTGATGACTCTGAATATCTAAGAGGTGGAAACAGACTCTTGTTTACTCGTTTATTTGGCCATTTGAGAGTAATACACATTTTGGTTAGTATAAAAAATTGTAGTAATAAAAAACAAACAAGTGCTTAGTAAACAGTCCAAATTCCTATTTGAATGTCCACAGTCTTTTTTAAGCTAGCAGTCAATCATAATTGTTTTCAAAAGAAAAAACTGTAAATATCTCTATTAGTGGGAAGAGATTCCCAAAGTCCCAAAAACGCAATACTTGTGCACTATTCAGATTCATGTTGTGTTGATACTTAGGGATATGCAAAATTATGAAGCAGTGCCACGTGGGGGATGTGGTAGCCAAATGCTGTATATGTACTGCAATCGGTGTGCTCATAGTCTTATATTCAAAGGGCCAGGGCCACCAGGCATTGACACGGTTTGAGAAAACAACTCAAGTTAGTCAACGACACACTGATGTACATTTAAATGGCTTTTAAATTAGACCACAATGTGTGATAGATTTTCAGCCAGAGGCATCGCCTTACGTGTGTTTGGCGTCATTTGACATCGCATGGGAAACAGCGATGTGTCCCAATTTGAGATGATAATACCCTTCCAATCCTCATATGCTGTAAGTTAGTGTATATAGTGTATAGTGTGTAGAACGTTATTATAGAATGTCTGACTTCTTCTGATATCTACATAACATCCACTCTTATATTTAGGCTATGTGATAGATTTTTTTATTTTAGATGTGAGGATTTGCCAAGTCATTAGAGGAATTCCCCTTTGCCAGGCCCTGTCAAGTCAGGCTAAACATGAGAAGCTGTTTGTTTAAGTACAGTGCTTCAGAATACAAGTCAATCATCATACAGCAGGGCAAGACAGACAACATGACATGCTGTAAGGTCTTATCACTGTGACTGCTTAAGTGCAGACCATCTTTCTTTTGGAGTGGCAGCTCCTGTCACTCAGTGTCATCATTTCAGGAACAGTTCTCCATGTGACATTTCAGACAATCTCATTGGTGACAAAACTACAACCTTCTGCTATGCTTGTGTCCTGAGAATCAATATAACATCAATGCCCCAAGCCACCACATATACTAATTTGGTTAAACTGCATCTGGTAACATGTTAAAGCTGGTTCTACTTTGTTTGTATGTGTGTGTTCAGAGAGGCAGAGAGAGGATCAGAAAGGATCAGAATCAGAGTCTAAATGTAACACACACCTACAGCAGAGAATCTCAATGGTGGATTGTTTAAACATGCTCACACACACCCAGACGCACAGACACGTGTATACACACACACACACACACACACACACACACACACACACACACACACACACACACACACACTCTCTCTCTCTCTCTCTCTCTCTCTCTCTCTCTCTCTCTCTCTCTCTCTCTCTCTCTCTCTCTCACTTACTTCCTGGAATGTGATGGGACTGTACTGTCATGATATTACTAACACACAACTGTGTCCAGTGTGAGAGCTAAAGGGGTGACTGTGTGACTACAGGAGCTAATCCTATTAAAGTAAGATGACATGACCTATTTGCTCACTCACAAGAATGGGGATTGGAGAATGGACGCAAATACACACACTAAACGAATGAGGGAAGGAAAAGGTAAGGAAAGGAGTGGAGAGGAGAGGTTAATGATTCCCCATCAAAAGGACTGAGCACATACTGCAATCACAAACACACAATGTCATAAGAAAGCTGGAGAGGAACAAAAAAGCATGGATATAAATACTGTGTGTGTGTGTGTGCGTGTGTGTGTGTGTGTGTGTGTGTGTGTGTGTGTGTGTGTGTGTGTGTGTGTGTGTGTGTGTGTGTGTGTGTGTGTTTTGTGCAAAGGTGCATGCATGTATCAGTGTCAGACTAACTGTTAAGAGTTACAGTGATACTGAACCCATTGATTGTTCACTCTGTCAGTCACAGACACATATTTCTGTCTCATAAACTTGCCTGATAGGACAAAAGCACATTAAAGCTGTTCTGTTGCCATGTAAACTGGAACTATTCAAGGTTTTGTCTAGGACTTTAACACCTCCTCCTGCATCTCTGATAGACTGAGAACACTAATGATGGGGTCAGAAAATTATTCACTGATGGCAGGGTAGAGGGTTCTAAAGTATAGTCTTAAATATCACACGGCCTTTTCAAGCTACAGGTCTTCACTGTATTCACAGGAGGTTGGTGAGATGACTGTTTATAGCTGCTACAATAGAATCAGTGATAACATCAGTGATAACTAAGGAATAACACACAATACTCCATGTTGACTTGGTGTGATACAGATTACAATGCTTGAAGTGTGTTATTTTCCTATTACTGCACAGTCTGGACCGTTATAATCTGCTTATACTGTATCGCAGTGATTTTCCAATTAGTATAATGTCTAATTTATATAATGAGGAATGCGTCACACAATTTAATTTTTTTTATATGGAACACACTCAAAAAGAAAGAAACAAAAGCATTTCATAAACCACTGTCCTGAGGGATTTCCTGTGCTAGAAAACTTTACAAAGCTATATGACTTTTACATCTGAGGCTCCTTCCATAAACTTTACATGTTTCCTAACAAAGTACTTTTCCACTTTTTTATCAGTTTTATGTTAAGTATCTGCCATAAAAGTCCCTGTATGTGAGCTTTTGTTATAACAGCATTATAACAACAACATTTTTGATCGACTGCCCTGATAAATAAATTGTTTGTTGCGGTCAGAACTGTGGGGAACTGCCATGCTGTCATATACAGATAGTGCATGCCTTCTGACCATTCAAGAATTCACAAACCACTTGTTGCACTTGTGGTAAAATTGCTGTGGAATAAGAAGAATACAAGGCTTTGAGACATGCTGTCAATTCTAGAAGTGGTAACAAAGTCCATGGGACGTATCACACCACCTTGTTTTCCTGTTAAAGCTTGCCCCATTGCCATAAGATTCATTCCTTACTTTCTGTACATTTACTACATAAATGTATAAGAGAGCCATAGGATAGAGAGACCACTTGCAGCAGCTGTCAGGACTCAGCCTGGACTGTGGCCATGTGCTTTTGTTTACGATCTGTGTTCACGTGTCTGCTCCGCCCTTGTCTCTTCCTCCCTGCTTCTGCAAACCTGTTCCTGATGTTTCTGATTGTGTTGTATATTTAATTGAGCCAAGTTGCCTTGTGCAGCGCGGAATCCTATTGTCTTCATGTCTGGTTTTGTCTTCGTTCTGTTTCGTGTTTTTTTGTTAATAAATCCCAGTTTATTTTAGCTATCCTGCAGTTGGGTCCGTTTTTATCCTGCGTACACTGACAGAAGGATTCCGTCAGACCAGGACCCAGCAGGATAGCCGCAACTTGGACCGGCTGATTGGGAGCATTTGTTTTTCTTGTCAGATTTTTTTTTTCTGGACTTCGCAGTTTTGGTGACATCGGTCCGCATTTTCTGGTGAGGGACAGCACTCCGCTTCCGGTTTCTCCGCTGGGGGCGCCGCCTCAATTCCCGTTTGCGGCCCGTGTCACCAGCCCGAGTTTTGTTTTGTTTTTTTGGTGTCCTGTGACATCGCCCCGCACCTGTCCGGTGGGGGGTGTTGCTTCACATCAGGTTTCCGTGGAGGACGCCGCCCCACTTCCTGTTCGTGGGGGGTGTTGCAGGCCCGTGTTTTACCCCATGTATTTTTCTGTTGATTTTTTTATCCTGATTTTAATTCCCCCCCCTCCCCTTTCCTGGTTCCTGAGAGGTGGGACTGGCCGCGGTGTGTCGGGGGTATTGCTCGGCCCCCCTGTTTGGCTGTGGACGTCGCTCGGCCCCCTGTTCGGCTGTGGACGTCGCTCGACCCCCCTGTTCGGCTGTGGACGTCGCTCGACCCCCTTGTTCGGCTGTGGACGTCGCTCGCCCCCCCTGTTCGGCTGTGGACGTCGCTCGGCCCCCCTATTCGGCTGTGGACGTGGCTCGGCCCCCTTGTTCGGCTGTGGACTTCGCTCGGCCCCCCTGTTCGGCTGTGGACGTCGCTCTGCCCCCCTGTTCGGCTGTCGACGTCGCTCGGCCCTCTCTGGCTGCCTCGCCGTGTGCCTTGCTCCCCCCACCTGCCTCACCGTGTGCCTTGCGCCCCCACCTGCCTCGCCGTGTGCCTTGCTCCCACCACCACCTGGGGTCGTTGTTACTGTCAGGACTCAGCCTGGACTGTGGCCATGTGCTTTTGTTTACGTTCTGTGTTCACGTGTCTGCCCCACCCTTGTCTCTTCCTCCCCTCTTCTGCACACCTGGTCCTGATGTTTCTGATTGTGTTGTATATTTAATTGAGCCGTGTTGCCTTGTGCAGGGCGGAATCCTATTGTCTTCATGTCTGGTTTTGTCTTCGTTCTGTTTCGTGTTTTTTTGTTAATAAATCCCTGTTTATTTTAGCTGTCCGTTTTTATCCCACGTACACTGACAGCAGCTGATTTAAGTGAGGTTTAAGTGGGATGCAGGTGGCACCGCTTTGGGATGCCACATACTGTATGCTGTATGAGTGCAGTGGATTTGGGATGCCACATACTTTATGCTGTGTGAGTGCTGTGGATTTGGGATGCCACATACTGTATGCTGTGTGAGTGCTGTGGATTTGAGATGCCACATACTGTATGCTGTGTGAGTGCTGTGGATTTGAGATGCCACATACTGTATGCTGTGTGAGTGCTGTGGATTTGGGATGCCACATACTGTATGCTGTGTGAGTGCTGTGGATTTGGGATGCCACATACTGTATGCTGTGTGAGTGCTGTGGATTTGGGATGCCACATACTGTATGCTGTGTGAGTGCTGTGGATTTGGGATGCCACATACTGTATGCTGTGTGAGTGCTGTGGATTTGGGATGCCACATACTG